>NC_140731.1:11422500-11434358 GCF_050655825.1 Lonchura striata | reverse complement strand
ACCCTAACCCTAACCCTAACCCTAACCCTAACCCTAACCCTAACCCTAACCCTAACCCTAACCCTAACCCTAACCCTAACCCTAACCCTAACCCTAACCCTAACCCTAACCCTAACCCTAACCCTAACCCTAACCCTAACCCTAACCCTAACCCTAACCCTAACCCTAACCCTAACCCTAACCCTAACCCTAACCCTAACCCTAACCCTAACCCTAACCCTAACCCTAACCCTAACCCTAACCCTAACCCTAACCCTAACCCTAACCCTAACCCTAACCCTAACCCTAACCCTAACCCTAACCCTAACCCTAACCCTAACCCTAACCCTAACCCTAACCCTAACCCTAACCCTAACCCTAACCCTAACCCTAACCCTAACCCTAACCCTAACCCTAACCCTAACCCTAACCCTAACCCTAACCCTAACCCTAACCCTAACCCTAACCCTAACCCTAACCCTAACCCTAACCCTAACCCTAACCCTAACCCTAACCCTAACCCTAACCCTAACCCTAACCCTAACCCTAACCCTAACCCTAACCCTAACCCTAACCCTAACCCTAACCCTAACCCTAACCCTAACCCTAACCCTAACCCTAACCCTAACCCTAACCCTAACCCTAACCCTAACCCTAACCCTAACCCTAACCCTAACCCTAACCCTAACCCTAACCCTAACCCTAACCCTAACCCTAACCCTAACCCTAACCCTAACCCTAACCCTAACCCTAACCCTAACCCTAACCCTAACCCTAACCCTAACCCTAACCCTAACCCTAACCCTAACCCTAACCCTAACCCTAACCCTAACCCTAACCCTAACCCTAACCCTAACCCTAACCCTAACCCTAACCCTAACCCTAACCCTAACCCTAACCCTAACCCTAACCCTAACCCTAACCCTAACCCTAACCCTAACCCTAACCCTAACCCTAACCCTAACCCTAACCCTAACCCTAACCCTAACCCTAACCCTAACCCTAACCCTAACCCTAACCCTAACCCTAACCCTAACCCTAACCCTAACCCTAACCCTAACCCTAACCCTAACCCTAACCCTAACCCTAACCCTAACCCTAACCCTAACCCTAACCCTAACCCTAACCCTAACCCTAACCCTAACCCTAACCCTAACCCTAACCCTAACCCTAACCCTAACCCTAACCCTAACCCTAACCCTAACCCTAACCCTAACCCTAACCCTAACCCTAACCCTAACCCTAACCCTAACCCTAACCCTAACCCTAACCCTAACCCTAACCCTAACCCTAACCCTAACCCTAACCCTAACCCTAACCCTAACCCTAACCCTAACCCTAACCCTAACCCTAACCCTAACCCTAACCCTAACCCTAACCCTAACCCTAACCCTAACCCTAACCCTAACCCTAACCCTAACCCTAACCCTAACCCTAACCCTAACCCTAACCCTAACCCTAACCCTAACCCTAACCCTAACCCTAACCCTAACCCTAACCCTAACCCTAACCCTAACCCTAACCCTAACCCTAACCCTAACCCTAACCCTAACCCTAACCCTAACCCTAACCCTAACCCTAACCCTAACCCTAACCCTAACCCTAACCCTAACCCTAACCCTAACCCTAACCCTAACCCTAACCCTAACCCTAACCCTAACCCTAACCCTAACCCTAACCCTAACCCTAACCCTAACCCTAACCCTAACCCTAACCCTAACCCTAACCCTAACCCTAACCCTAACCCTAACCCTAACCCTAACCCTAACCCTAACCCTAACCCTAACCCTAACCCTAACCCTAACCCTAACCCTAACCCTAACCCTAACCCTAACCCTAACCCTAACCCTAACCCTAACCCTAACCCTAACCCTAACCCTAACCCTAACCCTAACCCTAACCCTAACCCTAACCCTAACCCTAACCCTAACCCTAACCCTAACCCTAACCCTAACCCTAACCCTAACCCTAACCCTAACCCTAACCCTAACCCTAACCCTAACCCTAACCCTAACCCTAACCCTAACCCTAACCCTAACCCTAACCCTAACCCTAACCCTAACCCTAACCCTAACCCTAACCCTAACCCTAACCCTAACCCTAACCCTAACCCTAACCCTAACCCTAACCCTAACCCTAACCCTAACCCTAACCCTAACCCTAACCCTAACCCTAACCCTAACCCTAACCCTAACCCTAACCCTAACCCTAACCCTAACCCTAACCCTAACCCTAACCCTAACCCTAACCCTAACCCTAACCCTAACCCTAACCCTAACCCTAACCCTAACCCTAACCCTAACCCTAACCCTAACCCTAACCCTAACCCTAACCCTAACCCTAACCCTAACCCTAACCCTAACCCTAACCCTAACCCTAACCCTAACCCTAACCCTAACCCTAACCCTAACCCTAACCCTAACCCTAACCCTAACCCTAACCCTAACCCTAACCCTAACCCTAACCCTAACCCTAACCCTAACCCTAACCCTAACCCTAACCCTAACCCTAACCCTAACCCTAACCCTAACCCTAACCCTAACCCTAACCCTAACCCTAACCCTAACCCTAACCCTAACCCTAACCCTAACCCTAACCCTAACCCTAACCCTAACCCTAACCCTAACCCTAACCCTAACCCTAACCCTAACCCTAACCCTAACCCTAACCCTAACCCTAACCCTAACCCTAACCCTAACCCTAACCCTAACCCTAACCCTAACCCTAACCCTAACCCTAACCCTAACCCTAACCCTAACCCTAACCCTAACCCTAACCCTAACCCTAACCCTAACCCTAACCCTAACCCTAACCCTAACCCTAACCCTAACCCTAACCCTAACCCTAACCCTAACCCTAACCCTAACCCTAACCCTAACCCTAACCCTAACCCTAACCCTAACCCTAACCCTAACCCTAACCCTAACCCTAACCCTAACCCTAACCCTAACCCTAACCCTAACCCTAACCCTAACCCTAACCCTAACCCTAACCCTAACCCTAACCCTAACCCTAACCCTAACCCTAACCCTAACCCTAACCCTAACCCTAACCCTAACCCTAACCCTAACCCTAACCCTAACCCTAACCCTAACCCTAACCCTAACCCTAACCCTAACCCTAACCCTAACCCTAACCCTAACCCTAACCCTAACCCTAACCCTAACCCTAACCCTAACCCTAACCCTAACCCTAACCCTAACCCTAACCCTAACCCTAACCCTAACCCTAACCCTAACCCTAACCCTAACCCTAACCCTAACCCTAACCCTAACCCTAACCCTAACCCTAACCCTAACCCTAACCCTAACCCTAACCCTAACCCTAACCCTAACCCTAACCCTAACCCTAACCCTAACCCTAACCCTAACCCTAACCCTAACCCTAACCCTAACCCTAACCCTAACCCTAACCCTAACCCTAACCCTAACCCTAACCCTAACCCTAACCCTAACCCTAACCCTAACCCTAACCCTAACCCTAACCCTAACCCTAACCCTAACCCTAACCCTAACCCTAACCCTAACCCTAACCCTAACCCTAACCCTAACCCTAACCCTAACCCTAACCCTACCCTAACCCTAACCCTAACCCTAACCCTAACCCTAACCCTAACCCTAACCCTAACCCTAACCCTAACCCTAACCCTAACCCTAACCCTAACCCTAACCCTAACCCTAACCCTAACCCTAACCCTAACCCTAACCCTAACCCTAACCCTAACCCTAACCCTAACCCTAACCCTAACCCTAACCCTAACCCTAACCCTAACCCTAACCCTAACCCTAACCCTAACCCTAACCCTAACCCTAACCCTAACCCTAACCCTAACCCTAACCCTAACCCTAACCCTAACCCTAACCCTAACCCTAACCCTAACCCTAACCCTAACCCTAACCCTAACCCTAACCCTAACCCTAACCCTAACCCTAACCCTAACCCTAACCCTAACCCTAACCCTAACCCTAACCCTAACCCTAACCCTAACCCTAACCCTAACCCTAACCCTAACCCTAACCCTAACCCTAACCCTAACCCTAACCCTAACCCTAACCCTAACCCTAACCCTAACCCTAACCCTAACCCTAACCCTAACCCTAACCCTAACCCTAACCCTAACCCTAACCCTAACCCTAACCCTAACCCTAACCCTAACCCTAACCCTAACCCTAACCCTAACCCTAACCCTAACCCTAACCCTAACCCTAACCCTAACCCTAACCCTAACCCTAACCCTAACCCTAACCCTAACCCTAACCCTAACCCTAACCCTAACCCTAACCCTAACCCTAACCCTAACCCTAACCCTAACCCTAACCCTAACCCTAACCCTAACCCTAACCCTAACCCTAACCCTAACCCTAACCCTAACCCTAACCCTAACCCTAACCCTAACCCTAACCCTAACCCTAACCCTAACCCTAACCCTAACCCTAACCCTAACCCTAACCCTAACCCTAACCCTAACCCTAACCCTAACCCTAACCCTAACCCTAACCCTAACCCTAACCCTAACCCTAACCCTAACCCTAACCCTAACCCTAACCCTAACCCTAACCCTAACCCTAACCCTAACCCTAACCCTAACCCTAACCCTAACCCTAACCCTAACCCTAACCCTAACCCTAACCCTAACCCTAACCCTAACCCTAACCCTAACCCTAACCCTAACCCTAACCCTAACCCTAACCCTAACCCTAACCCTAACCCTAACCCTAACCCTAACCCTAACCCTAACCCTAACCCTAACCCTAACCCTAACCCTAACCCTAACCCTAACCCTAACCCTAACCCTAACCCTAACCCTAACCCTAACCCTAACCCTAACCCTAACCCTAACCCTAACCCTAACCCTAACCCTAACCCTAACCCTAACCCTAACCCTAACCCTAACCCTAACCCTAACCCTAACCCTAACCCTAACCCTAACCCTAACCCTAACCCTAACCCTAACCCTAACCCTAACCCTAACCCTAACCCTAACCCTAACCCTAACCCTAACCCTAACCCTAACCCTAACCCTAACCCTAACCCTAACCCTAACCCTAACCCTAACCCTAACCCTAACCCTAACCCTAACCCTAACCCTAACCCTAACCCTAACCCTAACCCTAACCCTAACCCTAACCCTAACCCTAACCCTAACCCTAACCCTAACCCTAACCCTAACCCTAACCCTAACCCTAACCCTAACCCTAACCCTAACCCTAACCCTAACCCTAACCCTAACCCTAACCCTAACCCTAACCCTAACCCTAACCCTAACCCTAACCCTAACCCTAACCCTAACCCTAACCCTAACCCTAACCCTAACCCTAACCCTAACCCTAACCCTAACCCTAACCCTAACCCTAACCCTAACCCTAACCCTAACCCTAACCCTAACCCTAACCCTAACCCTAACCCTAACCCTAACCCTAACCCTAACCCTAACCCTAACCCTAACCCTAACCCTAACCCTAACCCTAACCCTAACCCTAACCCTAACCCTAACCCTAACCCTAACCCTAACCCTAACCCTAACCCTAACCCTAACCCTAACCCTAACCCTAACCCTAACCCTAACCCTAACCCTAACCCTAACCCTAACCCTAACCCTAACCCTAACCCTAACCCTAACCCTAACCCTAACCCTAACCCTAACCCTAACCCTAACCCTAACCCTAACCCTAACCCTAACCCTAACCCTAACCCTAACCCTAACCCTAACCCTAACCCTAACCCTAACCCTAACCCTAACCCTAACCCTAACCCTAACCCTAACCCTAACCCTAACCCTAACCCTAACCCTAACCCTAACCCTAACCCTAACCCTAACCCTAACCCTAACCCTAACCCTAACCCTAACCCTAACCCTAACCCTAACCCTAACCCTAACCCTAACCCTAACCCTAACCCTAACCCTAACCCTAACCCTAACCCTAACCCTAACCCTAACCCTAACCCTAACCCTAACCCTAACCCTAACCCTAACCCTAACCCTAACCCTAACCCTAACCCTAACCCTAACCCTAACCCTAACCCTAACCCTAACCCTAACCCTAACCCTAACCCTAACCCTAACCCTAACCCTAACCCTAACCCTAACCCTAACCCTAACCCTAACCCTAACCCTAACCCTAACCCTAACCCTAACCCTAACCCTAACCCTAACCCTAACCCTAACCCTAACCCTAACCCTAACCCTAACCCTAACCCTAACCCTAACCCTAACCCTAACCCTAACCCTAACCCTAACCCTAACCCTAACCCTAACCCTAACCCTAACCCTAACCCTAACCCTAACCCTAACCCTAACCCTAACCCTAACCCTAACCCTAACCCTAACCCTAACCCTAACCCTAACCCTAACCCTAACCCTAACCCTAACCCTAACCCTAACCCTAACCCTAACCCTAACCCTAACCCTAACCCTAACCCTAACCCTAACCCTAACCCTAACCCTAACCCTAACCCTAACCCTAACCCTAACCCTAACCCTAACCCTAACCCTAACCCTAACCCTAACCCTAACCCTAACCCTAACCCTAACCCTAACCCTAACCCTAACCCTAACCCTAACCCTAACCCTAACCCTAACCCTAACCCTAACCCTAACCCTAACCCTAACCCTAACCCTAACCCTAACCCTAACCCTAACCCTAACCCTAACCCTAACCCTAACCCTAACCCTAACCCTAACCCTAACCCTAACCCTAACCCTAACCCTAACCCTAACCCTAACCCTAACCCTAACCCTAACCCTAACCCTAACCCTAACCCTAACCCTAACCCTAACCCTAACCCTAACCCTAACCCTAACCCTAACCCTAACCCTAACCCTAACCCTAACCCTAACCCTAACCCTAACCCTAACCCTAACCCTAACCCTAACCCTAACCCTAACCCTAACCCTAACCCTAACCCTAACCCTAACCCTAACCCTAACCCTAACCCTAACCCTAACCCTAACCCTAACCCTAACCCTAACCCTAACCCTAACCCTAACCCTAACCCTAACCCTAACCCTAACCCTAACCCTAACCCTAACCCTAACCCTAACCCTAACCCTAACCCTAACCCTAACCCTAACCCTAACCCTAACCCTAACCCTAACCCTAACCCTAACCCTAACCCTAACCCTAACCCTAACCCTAACCCTAACCCTAACCCTAACCCTAACCCTAACCCTAACCCTAACCCTAACCCTAACCCTAACCCTAACCCTAACCCTAACCCTAACCCTAACCCTAACCCTAACCCTAACCCTAACCCTAACCCTAACCCTAACCCTAACCCTAACCCTAACCCTAACCCTAACCCTAACCCTAACCCTAACCCTAACCCTAACCCTAACCCTAACCCTAACCCTAACCCTAACCCTAACCCTAACCCTAACCCTAACCCTAACCCTAACCCTAACCCTAACCCTAACCCTAACCCTAACCCTAACCCTAACCCTAACCCTAACCCTAACCCTAACCCTAACCCTAACCCTAACCCTAACCCTAACCCTAACCCTAACCCTAACCCTAACCCTAACCCTAACCCTAACCCTAACCCTAACCCTAACCCTAACCCTAACCCTAACCCTAACCCTAACCCTAACCCTAACCCTAACCCTAACCCTAACCCTAACCCTAACCCTAACCCTAACCCTAACCCTAACCCTAACCCTAACCCTAACCCTAACCCTAACCCTAACCCTAACCCTAACCCTAACCCTAACCCTAACCCTAACCCTAACCCTAACCCTAACCCTAACCCTAACCCTAACCCTAACCCTAACCCTAACCCTAACCCTAACCCTAACCCTAACCCTAACCCTAACCCTAACCCTAACCCTAACCCTAACCCTAACCCTAACCCTAACCCTAACCCTAACCCTAACCCTAACCCTAACCCTAACCCTAACCCTAACCCTAACCCTAACCCTAACCCTAACCCTAACCCTAACCCTAACCCTAACCCTAACCCTAACCCTAACCCTAACCCTAACCCTAACCCTAACCCTAACCCTAACCCTAACCCTAACCCTAACCCTAACCCTAACCCTAACCCTAACCCTAACCCTAACCCTAACCCTAACCCTAACCCTAACCCTAACCCTAACCCTAACCCTAACCCTAACCCTAACCCTAACCCTAACCCTAACCCTAACCCTAACCCTAACCCTAACCCTAACCCTAACCCTAACCCTAACCCTAACCCTAACCCTAACCCTAACCCTAACCCTAACCCTAACCCTAACCCTAACCCTAACCCTAACCCTAACCCTAACCCTAACCCTAACCCTAACCCTAACCCTAACCCTAACCCTAACCCTAACCCTAACCCTAACCCTAACCCTAACCCTAACCCTAACCCTAACCCTAACCCTAACCCTAACCCTAACCCTAACCCTAACCCTAACCCTAACCCTAACCCTAACCCTAACCCTAACCCTAACCCTAACCCTAACCCTAACCCTAACCCTAACCCTAACCCTAACCCTAACCCTAACCCTAACCCTAACCCTAACCCTAACCCTAACCCTAACCCTAACCCTAACCCTAACCCTAACCCTAACCCTAACCCTAACCCTAACCCTAACCCTAACCCTAACCCTAACCCTAACCCTAACCCTAACCCTAACCCTAACCCTAACCCTAACCCTAACCCTAACCCTAACCCTAACCCTAACCCTAACCCTAACCCTAACCCTAACCCTAACCCTAACCCTAACCCTAACCCTAACCCTAACCCTAACCCTAACCCTAACCCTAACCCTAACCCTAACCCTAACCCTAACCCTAACCCTAACCCTAACCCTAACCCTAACCCTAACCCTAACCCTAACCCTAACCCTAACCCTAACCCTAACCCTAACCCTAACCCTAACCCTAACCCTAACCCTAACCCTAACCCTAACCCTAACCCTAACCCTAACCCTAACCCTAACCCTAACCCTAACCCTAACCCTAACCCTAACCCTAACCCTAACCCTAACCCTAACCCTAACCCTAACCCTAACCCTAACCCTAACCCTAACCCTAACCCTAACCCTAACCCTAACCCTAACCCTAACCCTAACCCTAACCCTAACCCTAACCCTAACCCTAACCCTAACCCTAACCCTAACCCTAACCCTAACCCTAACCCTAACCCTAACCCTAACCCTAACCCTAACCCTAACCCTAACCCTAACCCTAACCCTAACCCTAACCCTAACCCTAACCCTAACCCTAACCCTAACCCTAACCCTAACCCTAACCCTAACCCTAACCCTAACCCTAACCCTAACCCTAACCCTAACCCTAACCCTAACCCTAACCCTAACCCTAACCCTAACCCTAACCCTAACCCTAACCCTAACCCTAACCCTAACCCTAACCCTAACCCTAACCCTAACCCTAACCCTAACCCTAACCCTAACCCTAACCCTAACCCTAACCCTAACCCTAACCCTAACCCTAACCCTAACCCTAACCCTAACCCTAACCCTAACCCTAACCCTAACCCTAACCCTAACCCTAACCCTAACCCTAACCCTAACCCTAACCCTAACCCTAACCCTAACCCTAACCCTAACCCTAACCCTAACCCTAACCCTAACCCTAACCCTAACCCTAACCCTAACCCTAACCCTAACCCTAACCCTAACCCTAACCCTAACCCTAACCCTAACCCTAACCCTAACCCTAACCCTAACCCTAACCCTAACCCTAACCCTAACCCTAACCCTAACCCTAACCCTAACCCTAACCCTAACCCTAACCCTAACCCTAACCCTAACCCTAACCCTAACCCTAACCCTAACCCTAACCCTAACCCTAACCCTAACCCTAACCCTAACCCTAACCCTAACCCTAACCCTAACCCTAACCCTAACCCTAACCCTAACCCTAACCCTAACCCTAACCCTAACCCTAACCCTAACCCTAACCCTAACCCTAACCCTAACCCTAACCCTAACCCTAACCCTAACCCTAACCCTAACCCTAACCCTAACCCTAACCCTAACCCTAACCCTAACCCTAACCCTAACCCTAACCCTAACCCTAACCCTAACCCTAACCCTAACCCTAACCCTAACCCTAACCCTAACCCTAACCCTAACCCTAACCCTAACCCTAACCCTAACCCTAACCCTAACCCTAACCCTAACCCTAACCCTAACCCTAACCCTAACCCTAACCCTAACCCTAACCCTAACCCTAACCCTAACCCTAACCCTAACCCTAACCCTAACCCTAACCCTAACCCTAACCCTAACCCTAACCCTAACCCTAACCCTAACCCTAACCCTAACCCTAACCCTAACCCTAACCCTAACCCTAACCCTAACCCTAACCCTAACCCTAACCCTAACCCTAACCCTAACCCTAACCCTAACCCTAACCCTAACCCTAACCCTAACCCTAACCCTAACCCTAACCCTAACCCTAACCCTAACCCTAACCCTAACCCTAACCCTAACCCTAACCCTAACCCTAACCCTAACCCTAACCCTAACCCTAACCCTAACCCTAACCCTAACCCTAACCCTAACCCTAACCCTAACCCTAACCCTAACCCTAACCCTAACCCTAACCCTAACCCTAACCCTAACCCTAACCCTAACCCTAACCCTAACCCTAACCCTAACCCTAACCCTAACCCTAACCCTAACCCTAACCCTAACCCTAACCCTAACCCTAACCCTAACCCTAACCCTAACCCTAACCCTAACCCTAACCCTAACCCTAACCCTAACCCTAACCCTAACCCTAACCCTAACCCTAACCCTAACCCTAACCCTAACCCTAACCCTAACCCTAACCCTAACCCTAACCCTAACCCTAACCCTAACCCTAACCCTAACCCTAACCCTAACCCTAACCCTAACCCTAACCCTAACCCTAACCCTAACCCTAACCCTAACCCTAACCCTAACCCTAACCCTAACCCTAACCCTAACCCTAACCCTAACCCTAACCCTAACCCTAACCCTAACCCTAACCCTAACCCTAACCCTAACCCTAACCCTAACCCTAACCCTAACCCTAACCCTAACCCTAACCCTAACCCTAACCCTAACCCTAACCCTAACCCTAACCCTAACCCTAACCCTAACCCTAACCCTAACCCTAACCCTAACCCTAACCCTAACCCTAACCCTAACCCTAACCCTAACCCTAACCCTAACCCTAACCCTAACCCTAACCCTAACCCTAACCCTAACCCTAACCCTAACCCTAACCCTAACCCTAACCCTAACCCTAACCCTAACCCTAACCCTAACCCTAACCCTAACCCTAACCCTAACCCTAACCCTAACCCTAACCCTAACCCTAACCCTAACCCTAACCCTAACCCTAACCCTAACCCTAACCCTAACCCTAACCCTAACCCTAACCCTAACCCTAACCCTAACCCTAACCCTAACCCTAACCCTAACCCTAACCCTAACCCTAACCCTAACCCTAACCCTAACCCTAACCCTAACCCTAACCCTAACCCTAACCCTAACCCTAACCCTAACCCTAACCCTAACCCTAACCCTAACCCTAACCCTAACCCTAACCCTAACCCTAACCCTAACCCTAACCCTAACCCTAACCCTAACCCTAACCCTAACCCTAACCCTAACCCTAACCCTAACCCTAACCCTAACCCTAACCCTAACCCTAACCCTAACCCTAACCCTAACCCTAACCCTAACCCTAACCCTAACCCTAACCCTAACCCTAACCCTAACCCTAACCCTAACCCTAACCCTAACCCTAACCCTAACCCTAACCCTAACCCTAACCCTAACCCTAACCCTAACCCTAACCCTAACCCTAACCCTAACCCTAACCCTAACCCTAACCCTAACCCTAACCCTAACCCTAACCCTAACCCTAACCCTAACCCTAACCCTAACCCTAACCCTAACC